>NW_027273891.1:0-37500 GCF_046630095.1 Trachinotus anak
GACAACAGGGGAGTGAGACAGGTGAAGTGAGTGGAAAACAGGGGAGTGAGACAGGGAGTGAGTGGACAACAGGGAGTGAGACAGGTGAAGTGAGTGGACAACAGGGGGGTGACAGGGGAAGTAGAAAAAGGATGAGACAGGTGAAGTGAGTAGACAACAGGGGAGGTGAGACAGGTGAAGTGAGTGGACAACAGGGGAGTGAGACAGGTGAAGTGAGTGGACAACAGGGGAGTGAGACAGGTGAAGTGAGTGGAAAACAGGGGAGTGAGACAGGTGAAGTGAGTGGACAACAGGGGAGTGAAGTGAGTGGCAACAGGGGAGTGAGGAGAGGCAACAGGGGAGTGAGACAGGGGAAGTGAGTGGACAACAGGGGAGTGAGACAGGTGAAGTGAGTGGAAAACAGGGAGGTGAGACAGGGGAAGTGAGTGGACAACAGGGGAGTGAGACAGGTGAAGTGAGTGGACAACAGGGGAGTGAGACAGGTGAAGTGAGTGGAAAACAGGGAGGTGAGACAGGTGAAGTGAGTGGACAACAGGGGAGTGAGACAGGTGAAGTGAGTGGACAACAGGGAGGTGAGACAGGTGAAGTGAGTGGAAAACAGGGGAGTGAGACAGGTGAAGTGAGTGGACAACAGGGGAGTGAGACAGGGGAAGTGAGTGGACAACAGGGGAGTGAGACAGGTGAAGTGAGTGGACAACAGGGAGGTGAGACAGGTGAAGTGAGTGGACAACAGGGAGGTGAGACAGGGGAAGTGAGTGGACAACAGGGGAGTGAGACAGGTGAAGTGAGTGGACAACAGGGAGGTGAGACAGGTGAAGTGAGTGGACAACAGGGGAGTGAGACAGGTGAAGTGAGTGGACAACAGGGGAGTGAGACAGGTGAAGTGAGTGGACAACAGGGGAGTGAGACAGGTGAAGTGAGTGGACAACAGGGGAGTGAGACAGGTGAAGTGAGTGGACAACAGGGGAGTGAGACAGGTGAAGTGAGTGGACAACAGGGAGGTGAGACAGGTGAAGTGAGTGGACAACAGGGAGGTGAGACAGGGGAAGTGAGTGGACAACAAGGGTGAGAAGGGAAGTGAGTGGACAACAGGGAGTGAGACAGGTGAAGTGAGTGGACAACAGGGGAGTGAGACAGGTGAAGTGAGTGGACAACAGGGGAGGTGAGACAGGTGAAGTGAGTGGACAACAGGGGAGTGAGACAGGTGAAGTGAGTGGAAAACAGGGGAGTGAGACAGGTGAAGTGAGTGGACAACAGGGGAGTGAGACAGGTGAAGTGAGTGGACAACAGGGGAGTGAGACAGGTGAAGTGAGTGGACAACAGGGAGGTGAGACAGGTGAAGTGAGTGGACAACAAGGAGGTGAGACAGGTGAAGTGAGTGGACAACAGGGAGGTGAGACAGGGGAAGTGAGTGGACAACAGGGAGGTGAGACAGGGGAAGTGAGTGGACAACAGGGGAGTGAGACAGGTGAAGTGAGTGGACAACAGGGGAGTGAGACAGGTGAAGTGAGTGGACAACAGGGAGTGAGACAGGTGAAGTGAGTGGACAACAGGGGAGTGAGACAGGTGAAGTGAGTGGACAACAGGGGAGTGAGACAGGTGAAGTGAGTGGACAACAGGGAGGTGAGACAGGTGAAGTGAGTGGACAACAGGGAGGTGAGACAGGGGAAGTGAGTGGACAACAAGGGAGGTGAGACAGGGGAAGTGAGTGGACAACAAGGAGGTGAGACAGGGGAAGTGAGTGGACAACAGGGGAGTGAGACAGGTGAAGTGAGTGGACAACAGGGAGGTGAGACAGGTGAAGTGAGTGGACAACAGGGGAGTGAGACAGGTGAAGTGAGTGGAAAACAGGGGAGTGAGACAGGTGAAGTGAGCGGTGAGTGGACAACAGGGAGGTGAGACAGGGGAAGTGAGTGGACAACAGGGAGTGAGACAGGTGAAGTGAGTGGACAACAGGGAGTGAGACAGGGGAAGTGAGTGGACAACAGGGAGTGAGACAGGTGAAGTGAGTGGACAACAGGGGAGTGAGACAGGGGAAGTGAGTGGAAAACAGGGAGGTGAGACAGGTGAAGTGAGTGGACAACAGGGGAGTGAGACAGGTGAAGTGAGTGGACAACAGGGAGGTGAGACAGGGGAAGTGAGTGGAAAACAGGGGAGTGAGACAGGGGAAGTGAGTGGACAACAGGGGAGTGAGACAGGTGAAGTGAGTGGACAACAGGGGAGTGAGACAGGTGAAGTGAGTGGACAACAGGGAGGTGAGACAGGTGAAGTGAGTGGACAACAAGGAGGTGAGACAGGGGAAGTGAGTGGACAACAGGGGAGTGAGACAGGTGAAGTGAGTGGACAACAGGGGAGTGAGACAGGTGAAGTGAGTGGACAACAGGGGAGTGAGACAGGTGAAGTGAGTGGACAACAGGGGAGTGAGACAGGTGAAGTGAGTGGACAACAGGGGAGTGAGACAGGTGAAGTGAGTGGAAAACAGGGGAGTGAGACAGGTGAAGTGAGTGGACAACAGGGAGGTGAGACAGGTGAAGTGAGTGGACAACAGGGAGGTGAGACAGGGGAAGTGAGTGGACAACAAGGAGGTGAGACAGGGGAAGTGAGTGGACAACAAGGAGGTGAGACAGGGGAAGTGAGTGGACAACAGGGGAGTGAGACAGGTGAAGTGAGTGGACAACAGGGAGGTGAGACAGGTGAAGTGAGTGGACAACAGGGGAGTGAGACAGGTGAAGTGAGTGGAAAACAGGGGAGTGAGACAGGTGAAGTGAGTGGACAACAGGGAGGTGAGACAGGTGAAGTGAGTGGACAACAGGGAGGTGAGACAGGGGAAGTGAGTGGACAACAAGGAGGTGAGACAGGGGAAGTGAGTGGACAACAAGGAGGTGAGACAGGGGAAGTGAGTGGACAACAGGGGAGTGAGACAGGTGAAGTGAGTGGACAACAGGGAGGTGAGACAGGTGAAGTGAGTGGACAACAGGGGAGTGAGACAGGTGAAGTGAGTGGACAACAGGGGAGTGAGACAGGTGAAGTGAGTGGACAACAGGGGAGTGAGACAGGTGAAGTGAGTGGAAAACAGGGGAGTGAGACAGGTGAAGTGAGTGGACAACAGGGAGGTGAGACAGGTGAAGTGAGTGGACAACAGGGAGGTGAGACAGGGGAAGTGAGTGGACAACAAGGAGGTGAGACAGGGGAAGTGAGTGGACAACAAGGAGGTGAGACAGGGGAAGTGAGTGGACAACAGGGGAGTGAGACAGGTGAAGTGAGTGGACAACAGGGAGGTGAGACAGGTGAAGTGAGTGGACAACAGGGGAGTGAGACAGGTGAAGTGAGTGGAAAACAGGGGAGTGAGACAGGTGAAGTGAGTGGACAACAGGGAGGTGAGACAGGTGAAGTGAGTGGACAACAGGGAGGTGAGACAGGGGAAGTGAGTGGACAACAAGGAGGTGAGACAGGGGAAGTGAGTGGACAACAGGGGAGTGAGACAGGTGAAATGAGTGGACAACAGGGAGGTGAGACAGGTGAAGTGAGTGGACAACAGGGGAGTGAGACAGGTGAAGTGAGTGGACAACAGGGGAGTGAGACAGGTGAAGTGAGTGGACAACAGGGGAGTGAGACAGGTGAAGTGAGTGGAAAACAGGGGAGTGAGACAGGTGAAGTGAGTGGACAACAGGGAGGTGAGACAGGGGAAGTGAGTGGACAACAGGGGAGTGAGACAGGTGAAGTGAGTGGACAACAGGGAGGTGAGACAGGTGAAGTGAGTGGACAACAGGGGAGTGAGACAGGTGAAGTGAGTGGAAAACAGGGGAGTGAGACAGGTGAAGTGAGTGGACAACAGGGAGGTGAGACAGGTGAAGTGAGTGGACAACAGGGAGGTGAGACAGGGGAAGTGAGTGGACAACAAGGAGGTGAGACAGGGGAAGTGAGTGGACAACAAGGAGGTGAGACAGGGGAAGTGAGTGGACAACAGGGGAGTGAGACAGGTGAAGTGAGTGGACAACAGGGAGGTGAGACAGGTGAAGTGAGTGGACAACAGGGGAGTGAGACAGGTGAAGTGAGTGGAAAACAGGGGAGTGAGACAGGTGAAGTGAGTGGACAACAGGGAGGTGAGACAGGTGAAGTGAGTGGACAACAGGGAGGTGAGACAGGGGAAGTGAGTGGACAACAAGGAGGTGAGACAGGGGAAGTGAGTGGACAACAAGGAGGTGAGACAGGGGAAGTGAGTGGACAACAGGGGAGTGAGACAGGTGAAGTGAGTGGACAACAGGGAGGTGAGACAGGTGAAGTGAGTGGACAACAGGGGAGTGAGACAGGTGAAGTGAGTGGACAACAGGGGAGTGAGACAGGTGAAGTGAGTGGACAACAGGGGAGTGAGACAGGTGAAGTGAGTGGACAACAGGGGAGTGAGACAGGTGAAGTGAGTGGAAAACAGGGGAGTGAGACAGGTGAAGTGAGTGGACAACAGGGAGGTGAGACAGGTGAAGTGAGTGGACAACAGGGAGGTGAGACAGGGGAAGTGAGTGGACAACAAGGAGGTGAGACAGGGGAAGTGAGTGGACAACAAGGAGGTGAGACAGGGGAAGTGAGTGGACAACAGGGGAGTGAGACAGGTGAAGTGAGTGGACAACAGGGAGGTGAGACAGGTGAAGTGAGTGGACAACAGGGGAGTGAGACAGGTGAAGTGAGTGGAAAACAGGGGAGTGAGACAGGTGAAGTGAGTGGACAACAGGGAGGTGAGACAGGTGAAGTGAGTGGACAACAGGGAGGTGAGACAGGGGAAGTGAGTGGACAACAAGGAGGTGAGACAGGGGAAGTGAGTGGACAACAGGGGAGTGAGACAGGTGAAATGAGTGGACAACAGGGAGGTGAGACAGGTGAAGTGAGTGGACAACAGGGGAGTGAGACAGGTGAAGTGAGTGGACAACAGGGGAGTGAGACAGGTGAAGTGAGTGGACAACAGGGGAGTGAGACAGGTGAAGTGAGTGGAAAACAGGGGAGTGAGACAGGTGAAGTGAGTGGACAACAGGGAGGTGAGACAGGGGAAGTGAGTGGACAACAGGGGAGTGAGACAGGTGAAGTGAGTGGACAACAGGGAGGTGAGACAGGTGAAGTGAGTGGACAACAGGGGAGTGAGACAGGTGAAGTGAGTGGAAAACAGGGGAGTGAGACAGGTGAAGTGAGTGGACAACAGGGAGGTGAGACAGGTGAAGTGAGTGGACAACAGGGAGGTGAGACAGGGGAAGTGAGTGGACAACAAGGAGGTGAGACAGGGGAAGTGAGTGGACAACAAGGAGGTGAGACAGGGGAAGTGAGTGGACAACAGGGGAGTGAGACAGGTGAAGTGAGTGGACAACAGGGAGGTGAGACAGGTGAAGTGAGTGGACAACAGGGGAGTGAGACAGGTGAAGTGAGTGGAAAACAGGGGAGTGAGACAGGTGAAGTGAGTGGACAACAGGGAGGTGAGACAGGTGAAGTGAGTGGACAACAGGGAGGTGAGACAGGGGAAGTGAGTGGACAACAAGGAGGTGAGACAGGGGAAGTGAGTGGACAACAAGGAGGTGAGACAGGGGAAGTGAGTGGACAACAGGGGAGTGAGACAGGTGAAGTGAGTGGACAACAGGGAGGTGAGACAGGTGAAGTGAGTGGACAACAGGGGAGTGAGACAGGTGAAGTGAGTGGACAACAGGGGAGTGAGACAGGTGAAGTGAGTGGACAACAGGGGAGTGAGACAGGTGAAGTGAGTGGACAACAGGGGAGTGAGACAGGTGAAGTGAGTGGAAAACAGGGGAGTGAGACAGGTGAAGTGAGTGGACAACAGGGAGGTGAGACAGGTGAAGTGAGTGGACAACAGGGAGGTGAGACAGGGGAAGTGAGTGGACAACAAGGAGGTGAGACAGGGGAAGTGAGTGGACAACAAGGAGGTGAGACAGGGGAAGTGAGTGGACAACAGGGGAGTGAGACAGGTGAAGTGAGTGGACAACAGGGAGGTGAGACAGGTGAAGTGAGTGGACAACAGGGGAGTGAGACAGGTGAAGTGAGTGGAAAACAGGGGAGTGAGACAGGTGAAGTGAGACAGGTGAAGTGAGTGGACAACAGGGAGGTGAGACAGGGGAAGTGAGTGGACAACAGGGGAGTGAGACAGGTGAAGTGAGTGGACAACAGGGAGGTGAGACAGGGGAAGTGAGTGGAAAACAGGGGAGTGAGACAGGTGAAGTGAGTGGACAACAGGGGAGTGAGACAGGGGAAGTGAGTGGACAACAGGGGAGTGAGACAGGTGAAGTGAGTGGACAACAGGGAGGTGAGACAGGTGAAGTGAGTGGACAACAGGGAGGTGAGACAGGGGAAGTGAGTGGACAACAAGGAGGTGAGACAGGGGAAGTGAGTGGACAACAGGGGAGTGAGACAGGTGAAGTGAGTGGACAACAGGGGAGTGAGACAGGTGAAGTGAGTGGACAACAGGGAGGTGAGACAGGTGAAGTGAGTGGACAACAGGGAGGTGAGACAGGGGAAGTGAGTGGACAACAAGGAGGTGAGACAGGGGAAGTGAGTGGACAACAAGGAGGTGAGACAGGGGAAGTGAGTGGACAACAGGGAGTGAGACAGGTGAAGTGAGTGGACAACAGGGAGGTGAGACAGGTGAAGTGAGTGGACAACAGGGGAGTGAGACAGGTGAAGTGAGTGGAAAACAGGGGAGTGAGACAGGTGAAGTGAGTGGACAACAGGGAGGTGAGACAGGTGAAGTGAGTGGACAACAGGGAGGTGAGACAGGGGAAGTGAGTGGACAACAAGGAGGTGAGACAGGGGAAGTGAGTGGACAACAAGGAGGTGAGACAGGGGAAGTGAGTGGACAACAGGGGAGTGAGACAGGTGAAGTGAGTGGACAACAGGGAGGTGAGACAGGTGAAGTGAGTGGACAACAGGGGAGTGAGACAGGTGAAGTGAGTGGACAACAGGGGAGTGAGACAGGTGAAGTGAGTGGACAACAGGGGAGTGAGACAGGTGAAGTGAGTGGAAAACAGGGGAGTGAGACAGGTGAAGTGAGTGGACAACAGGGAGGTGAGACAGGTGAAGTGAGTGGACAACAGGGAGGTGAGACAGGGGAAGTGAGTGGACAACAAGGAGGTGAGACAGGGGAAGTGAGTGGACAACAGGGGAGTGAGACAGGTGAAGTGAGTGGACAACAGGGAGGTGAGACAGGTGAAGTGAGTGGACAACAGGGGAGTGAGACAGGTGAAGTGAGTGGAAAACAGGGGAGTGAGACAGGTGAAGTGAGTGGACAACAGGGAGGTGAGACAGGTGAAGTGAGTGGACAACAGGGAGGTGAGACAGGGGAAGTGAGTGGACAACAAGGAGGTGAGACAGGGGAAGTGAGTGGACAACAGGGGAGTGAGACAGGTGAAGTGAGTGGACAACAGGGAGGTGAGACAGGTGAAGTGAGTGGACAACAGGGGAGTGAGACAGGTGAAGTGAGTGGACAACAGGGGAGTGAGACAGGTGAAGTGAGTGGACAACAGGGGAGTGAGACAGGTGAAGTGAGTGGAAAACAGGGGAGTGAGACAGGTGAAGTGAGTGGACAACAGGGAGGTGAGACAGGGGAAGTGAGTGGACAACAGGGGAGTGAGACAGGTGAAGTGAGTGGACAACAGGGAGGTGAGACAGGTGAAGTGAGTGGACAACAGGGGAGTGAGACAGGTGAAGTGAGTGGACAACAGGGGAGTGAGACAGGTGAAGTGAGTGGACAACAGGGAGGTGAGACAGGTGAAGTGAGTGGACAACAGGGGAGTGAGACGGGTAACTTAACTGGTGAAACTGAAGTTCAGGAAGGTGAGGTGGGTGAGAAGGAGGATGAAGAAGAGAACAGAGGTGAAGCAGGTGGTGAACAGGCAGGTGAAGCTATGGAGATGATAGAAGAAGAGGCTGCGTGCACGTCAGTCCCACTAAAGCGCCGCAGCAGAGATAGAAATGTAGATGTCAGGGCGAAGAGCAGACAGACAGGCAGACAGACAGGTAGACAGACAGGCAGACAGACAGGTAGACAGACAGGTAGACAGACAGGCAGACAGACAGGCAGACAGACAGGTGGGACAGTGGAGCAGTTAGACAGCAGTGACAGTGAAGGCTGTGTCTCTGATGACAGTGATCTGTATCACACTCAGAAATCAGCCAGTCAGGAAGAAAAGGCTTATTCAGCCAAAGTGCTGAAAACGTTCCTCCAGGAGACCAAGAACATGAAAGGTGTGAATCTGGAACATTATTTTCCTGATAAACAGATGTTCTACACCTCAGCCAGACGTCACGTCAGGAATAAAGCTGAATCAGACTTTACTGATCAAGAAGTGTTCAGACTGAAGAAACTGATTCTTAAAGTCAAAAAAGAAATCTTTTAATGATGAAGACACTGCTTTATATTTTATTTAACTTATTGACTGTTTTTTGTACTGTTTTAAATCTCTCACCTTTTATGGACACCTTTCAAGTGGGGAGTTTAAACATCAATGGGGCCAGAGAGGTTAAAAAAAGAGCTGTCGTGTTTGAAGCAGTGAGACTCAAAAAGATGGACGTTGTTTTTTTACAAGAGACTCACAGTGACGGTGCTAATGAAGGCGAGTGGCGTAGAGAATGGGAAGGGGAGGTGGTTTTTAGCCACAGCACTGCACTCAGTGCAGGGGTGGGCATCCTGTTCTCCAAAGGTTTTACTCCGACGTCACTGACTGTGGAGCACGTCATCCAGGGGAGGTGTCTCTTAGTCAGAGCCGGGTTTGATCGTTTTACTGTTGTTTTTATCAATGTGTACGCTCCCAATAACGGTGCAGAGAGGAAGCTCAGTTTTAGAGATATTAACGACAAATTAAAAGATTGTAGCTCAACAGATTATTTGTTTTTAGGTGGGGACTTTAACTGTACTGAAGATGAGATTTTAGATCGAAACCATGCAGAGCCTCATCCAGCCTCTCAGCAGGCTCTGAAGCAGCTGGTCTCCTCCCATGGCCTGGTGGACGTATGGAGAAGGTTGCACACAAGCTGCAGACAGTACACATGGTCCCACGTTAGAGAGGACAGGATGTCTTTAGCTCGTCTTGACCGTTTTTATTGTTTTAAACACCATCTTAATGTTTTTAAAACATGTAAGATTCTGCCGGTGGGTTTTACAGATCACGCTTTGGTTTTATGTCGTGTTTTTATTAGAAATATTTTACCTAAAAGTGCCTACTGGCATTTTAATTCAGTTTTAGCAGTCGACCAAAGTTTTAGAGAAGCTCTTAGTTATTTATGGACTGGTTTTAGACAGAGGAAGAGTGAGTTTACCTGCTTAAGGCAGTGGTGGGACTTTGGTAAGACTCAGATCAAAATGTTATGTCAGCAGCACACACTCAATGTCACTCGTCACATCACCAGATCTATCAGAGATCTGGAGACTGAGATTGTGGAACTGGAACATCCGAATGAGTCCACGGGAAATCGAGGATGTATTGAAATCCTCAAGACCAAAAAGATGGCTTTAGCCGACCTGCTGGACACTAAAGTACAGGGTGCGCTGGTCCGGTCCCGAATCCAGGACATCACCGAGATGGATGCTCCTTCTGGCTTCTTCTTTGGCTTGGAGAAGAAGCAGGGCCAGAGGAAGCTGATCCACTCTCTGCTGTCAGACACAGGACAAGAGCTGTCTGAACCAGGCCAGATCAGGGGGAGAGCCGTGGAGTTCTTCACCTCACTATATAAAAGTGACTACAAGGATAACGAAGAACTGTTTAATGACTTCTGTGCTGAGCTGCCACAGGTCTCTGAAAGGACCAACGACCAGCTGGAGCGCCCCCTGACGGTACAGGGGCTACACGCTGCCCTCCAAACCATGCAGGGCCGGAAGGCCCCGGGCATCGACGGTTTTATAAGGCCTTCTGGGAAATTCTGTCACAGGACATCCTGGAAGTTTTCAACGAGAGCCTCGCCACTGGGTCACTGCCTCTGTCCTGCCGCAGGGCCGTCATCACCCTCCTGCCAAAAAAAGGCAACCTGCAGGACATAAAAAACTGGCGCCCTGTGTCTCTCCTATGTACGGACTATAAGATCCTCTCCAAGGCCTTGGCCATTCGACTGAGAGGAGCCATGGAGGAGGTCATCCATCGGGACCAGACGTACTGTGTACCCAGCAGGTCCATGGTAGACAATGTCTACCTTATTCGGGATGTTTTGGAGGTCTCCAGTTCATTGGGGATAAATATTGGACTGATCTCATTAGATCAAGAAAAGGCTTTTGACCGCGTTGAACACCAATTCCTCTGGAAGACCATGGAGAGGTTTGGTTTCAGCGCTGGTCTCATAGCCAAGATCCAGGTGCTGTACAGTGACATTGAGAGTGTGCTTAAGATCAACGGCAGCTTGTGTGCTCCTTTTAGAGCGCATAGAGGCGTCCGGCAGGGCTGCGCTCTGTCTGGGATGCTCTATGCGCTCTCCCTGGAACCCCTCCTCAACAAAATACGCTCGAGTGTTCAAGGCCTGTTTTTACCTGGTTTTAATAGTAATGTGGTTTTATCTGCTTATGCAGATGACGTCGTTGTTTTTATAAAAGATCAGTGTGATGTCGACACAGTAGCCCACATTACTAACAGGTTCTCTGTTGTGTCGGCTGCGAGGGTGAACTGGGGGAAGAGTGAGGCCCTTGCTGTCAGTGAGTGGCGTGAGGGCCTCCTGGTTCTCCCTCAAAGCCTGACCTGGAAGAGAGATGGCCTTAAGTACCTCGGTATCTATGTGGGAAATGAAAAAATGGTGAAGAAAAATTGGGACAGCATAGCTGAAAAAGTAGAAGGTAAGCTGTCAAGATGGAGATGGCTTCACCCTCAAATGTCTTACAGAGGAAGAGTGCTGGTTTTAAACAATCTTGTAGCTTCTCTGCTGTGGCACCGACTGGCCTGTCTGGATCCGCCGTCAGGTCTGTTGGCCCAGATCCAGGCTAAAATGGTTAATTTTTTCTGGGACCGTTTTCATTGGGTGCCACAGTCAGTTCTGTTTTTATCCAGAGAGGAGGGGGGGCAGGGCCTGGTCCACCTGGCCAGTAGAACGGCCACCTTTAGGATACAGTTTGTTCAGAGGTATCTGACAGGGCCGTCTGACTTAGTGTGGAGGGATGTGGCCAGCTGCATATTCAGGCGTGTGAACAGTCTGGGGCTGGATGCTGCTCTGTTTCTAACTGATTTTAAATGTTTTAAGTTAAGTGGGTTGCCTCCGTTTTATCAGGGTGTTTTTAAATCCTGTGCTCTTTTTAATTGGAAAAACTTCAAAGGGTCTGACTCTCTGCACTGGTTGTTGAAGGAACCTCTGATCTGCTGTGGCAGACTAGACGTCTGTAGCAACACCATGCCTGGGCTGATGGGGGCGCTGTGCCGGACTAAGACCGTCATCCTAAAACAGCTGGTGGATGCGGCGGGGCCGGCGCTCACTGATGCCCAGGCTGTGAGCTCTGTGCTGGGGGTGCACTCTGTCCGGCTGGTGAGGAGAGGCCTGGAGCTCTGGAGACAGAAGCTCTCAGTGAAGGAGAGGAGCCTCCTCCTACGCCACAGCAGAGGAGGAGCTGAGCCCGACCCCACGGACGCCTTCCCTGATCTCCATCTGAGCCCTGGGTCCGAGGAGCCCGGTGGCCCTCTCTTAAAAGTCTGGAACCAGAAGAAACTGAGCCTTCACAGTGCAGACAAACAGACAATATACAGGAACACCGTGAAGGCAACCAACACAAAGGGCCTGTTCAACAGGGCAGCCACCGTGTGGACGGACAGACTGGGGGGACAGAGTCCACAGTGGAGGACTCTCTACAAGCCTCCACTAAAGAAACGGACTGGAGACCTTCAGTGGAGGATTTTACATGGTGCTATTGCCACTAACGCTTTTTTATCTGTTTTTAACAGCAGTGTTGTGAATGAGTGTCCGTTCTTCAGTCTGTCCGAAACCATCTTTCATGTTTTTACCGAGTGCAGGAGACTCACTGAGCTGTTCAGTGTTTTAACTGGGGTTTTTAACCTTTTTAATGTTGTGTTCTCTGCCTCTGTTTTTATTGGTGGAGTCACATACACTAAAGAAAAAAAAGCAAAGTGCCAACTTCTTAATTTTTTATTAGGAGAAGCCAAATTGGCGGTCTACCTGACATGCAGGGACAAACTGCAGGATGGACCCACGTGTGATGTTGTGGCCTTGTGGAGGCAGAGCGTTAAAGCCAGACTGAGGCTGGAGTTCTGCTTCCGCAAGGCCACGGGGAACATGGACGTCTTCAAGGAGCAGTGGGGATGTGACCAAGCTCTGTGCAGAGTTTCTGGTCGGGGAGAGCTCACATTCACCAGCTATCTTAATTAGAGTTTTATGTCTGACTGGTTTTTGATGAAATTGATGATGTGTTAGTAATAAAGTGTTTTCTAAAAGTCAAAAAAAAAAGTCTCTCACTCTCTCTCTCTCTCTCTCTCTCTCTCACTCTCTCTCTCTCTCTCTCTCTCTCACTCTCTCTGTCAAATCTCCACATGGTCCTGGTCCCCTGGTACCGTCCTGCTGGTGGGTCGGTCTCAGTCTCAGTGAATCCACTAAACCTGTACATGCAGTAGAGTCTGTGTGGTCCTGTGCCCCCCCCCCCCCCCCCCCCCCCCCCCCCCATTCACACTGAGCCTCCAATGTAAAATCCACAGTTCTCACAAATACAGATCCCAGTCTGCACACTGACAGTGTATGCTCCAAACCTCTCCACCAGGGGGGGCCACAGGTCTGAGTTCAGTGCTGCAGCTTCATGACTTCTCTAGGATGTATTTTAGATTTACAGACACATCCAGCAGCAGACAGACGCCTGGATGTAAACCTGTCAAACCTTTGAACAGGTGAAAATCATAAAATAAATGAAAAAGAAAGATGGACATGTTACACGTTTGTTCACAATATATAAAATAACTGAGCCCACACCCAGCTGACATGGGGAGGGAGGGGTACAGCCTGGACAGGACACCAGGCTGTCCCTGGCTGACATGTAGAGACAAACAACCATTCACACTCACAATTTACAGTCACCAACTAACCCAGTGGTCATGTCTTTGGACTGAGGGAGGAAGCCGGAGTGTCCGGAGAGAACCCACAAAGACATGAGGAGAACATCACACAGACCAGAAGTCAGAAGCTTCTTACTGTGAGACGACAGCGCTAATCACTGCACCTTATCATAGACATATATAATGTATATATATATATCTCCATAGCAAAGCCTGTCAATACATGTTGATATTATATTCAGTAGGGTCCAAAAGTCTAGGACCATTTTCCCAGAATGTGAAGATGGACATGTTTAAAATTAATTAAATTATTATTAATCATTATTAAATGATCTGTTGTCCCTTCTGTTTTCTGATGGTTTTATAAGTGACGGATCTAATGAGATGTAAAATCATCTAATTCAAAGTGGATCAGGAACTAAAGCAAAATTAAAAACAACAAAATAATGTAACCTGAACAAACAAACAGACGATAACCTCATGGAATATGTCGAATATTTTTATTTCAAATGAGAAAATGGGAAACAAATTTATAAACAATATTATTTCTTCTTTATATTTGTAAATTTAAATATGTTTTTAAACCTGGTATCATGGTAATATGTGTGTCTGAGATTTATGTTCCGGGTTTTATTATATTCTTCAACAGTAGTCTATTTTTTCTTTTCATGACGTATCTGAGTGACGCTGATGGAGGTGAAGGTGTGGAGGGAAAATGTATTTTTACTTTGGAGGAGGAGGGTGCTGAGATAACAGTGTGGAACCTGAAAAAGACTTCCTGTTGGCAATTGCAACCTTCAAAATAAAAGTGCAAACAGCTGATTATTACTTATTTAATTGACTGACTGTTATTTTACCCTACTGATCACCTAAGATCAAAAACCATTACAACCAAACCTGGTCCTACACGGCGGACTTTGGGGTCTTTTTCATGTTTTATTGATGTGATTATTCTGTCAGGATGATTGTTGCGGGTGTTTGGATTCACACTGGAAATGAAGGTTGTATCAGTGTTTGAATACTGCGGCTTTACGGAGACGATGCTTTTATTCTGAAAATCAACCTAAAATTGTGAGCGGAAGCCTTGTTTCTTGTTTTTGTCGGAGGGAGGTGATGGTGATAGAAGGAGGAGGAGGAAGAGGAGGGCTGATGTGTGCTGAATAGCAGCAGGTCTGATGATGATGATGATGATGATGTGAGTCAGAGAGCGGAGGGTTCAGGATGCTCAGAGCCGCCCGGGAGTAGACAAACCCCGCACGCAGACTGAGGCTCCGCGGAGACACGGTGAGTCCGGCACCTCTCCCACACTCACACCGGCAAACACACACCGGCAGCGCCCAGAGGGCTGAGGCAGCCCGGCCGCAGAGCTCCACAGCCGGCCCGATCCCTCCGACCGGCTCCGAGTTACCGGGGGCTCTATTTTCACCACTGTGTGTGTGTGAGAGTGTGTGTGTGTGAGAGAGAGAGTGTGTGTGTGTGAGAGTGTGTGTGTGTGTGTATGTGAGAGAGAGGGAGTGTGTGTGTGTGTGTGTGTGTGTGTGTGTGTGTGTGTGTGTGTGTGTGTGTGTGTGTGAGAGAGAGAGGGAGTGTGTGTGAGAGTGTGTGTGTGTGTGTATGTGAGAGAGAGGGAGTGTGTGTGTGTGTGTGTGTATGTGTGTGTGTGTGTGTGTGTGTGTGTGTGTGTGTGTGTGAGAGAGAGGGAGTGTGTGTGTGTGTGTGTGTGTGTGTGTGTGTGTGTGTGTGAGAGAGAGAGAGTGTGTGTGTGTGAGAGTGTGTGTGTGTGTGTATGTGAGAGAGAGGGAGTGTGTGTGTGTGTGTGTGTGTGTGTGTGTGTGTGTGTGTGTGAGAGAGAGAGAGTGTGTGTGTGTGTGTGTGTGTGTGTGAGAGAGAGTGTGTGTGTGTGTGTGTGTGTGCGTGTGTGTGTGAGAGTGTGTGTGTGTGTGTGTGTGTGCGTGCGTGCGTGTGTGTGTGTGTGTGTGTGTGTGTGTGTGTGTGTGTGTGTGTGCGCGCCCCGACCCTCTTTACTACAGAGCGGAGTCAGAATGATTAAACATGATGTGAGGAGATAATGAGAGTCTGGAGCTGCAGCTGATTGAAACGAGAACAAAGCAGCAGGTCGTGTGTGTGTGTGTGTGTGTGTGTGTGTGTGTGTGTTGTATAAATATGTTTTGTGTCGTGACGCCAGAGAGCACGACAGTCTGTCACTGCCGTCAGATATCATCATCATCAGCAGAGTTATCACAGGAATATTATGGGATTATCAGAATAATTCAGTTAATTCTAATGGCTTCATGACATATAGTCTGGTTAGTGTTGTAGCATTAAGTTCATCCACAGCCACACATCATAGGAATATTAGTAAAATCAGTTATTATAACAATATTATAGCAGCATTATACAAAATACAGATAGAAATCACAGCTACATTTTATGACAAAATACACAGTCAACTTTTTTATGGTGACTTCTATAGTAAAATACATAAATATTATAGTAATATCATAGTATTAGTGTCGTACAGGAGTGAGTCTGTGTGTGTAGCTGCTGCTCGGGTGGAGGCTCAGTGTTTGTGCAGATCACCAGCTTCACTCTGAGCGAAGGTGGAGTAACGTCAGATGAACACCAGGTTGTGTCTTTTTGAAGAGTGAACACAACGTTGGAGAAAAGTATTCACTGAATTAACCCACATGAGATGAAGTTGGTGAGAGGTTCTAAATGTCATGATACCGTCTGTCCTGTAACAAACGAGGTCAGAGGTCGTCTGTCAGCGGGTCACTATGACCCATAGTCAGGTTTTGTTGCTAGGCGACATCTAGTGGTCGTAGTGATGATGACAGGAGCAAAGGGAAAAGCGGTGACGTAGTTTATAGAGCGACAAAGTCCACATCAGGAGGAGGTTGGGGTGGATGGATGAATATGACCCAGGAGAGCGGTGTTCGATTCCCATGTGACAGGAGCAGTTTATGTTGTTTCTATTATCCATCACTGTTTGTTGTTATTATTGTAACCATGACAACAAAGATCATCTGATGTTGAGGAAGAACTTATTTTAACCCAAATCACCATCTTTACCTAAACCTGACCAAGACATGACTGTTGTTATAGTAACCATGGCGATGAAGGTAAGTACACTACTCTCAGTACAGTCTGTGTGTTTATTATTGTAACCATGACAACCGATGTATGGCGCACCTGCCCCCAGAGGGGCAGGAGAGGAGACACTGCTGTGGGTTGTACCTGTACGTCTGTTGTTCAGGTCACAGGACTGTTGGTCGGGTCTGACACTCTTGAATTGCCGAGCTCTGTTTGGTTACTGTGTAGTTACTGTGTAGTTAATTGTATTTACTGTGTAGTTACTGTGTATTTACTGTGTAGTTAATTGTATTTACTGTGTAGTTAATTGTATTTACTGTGTAGTTACTGTGTAGTTACTGTGTATTTATTGTGTAGTTACTGTGTAGTTACGTGTAGTTACTGTGTAGTTACTGTGTAGTTAGGTGTGTTTACTGTGTAGTTAATTGTATTTACTGTGTAGTTACTGTGTAGTTACGTGTATTTATTGTGTAGTTACTGTGTAGTTACGTGCAGTTACTGTGTAGTTACTGTGTAGTTACTGTGTAGTTAGGTGTATTTACTGTGTATTTACTGTGTGGTTACGTGTATTTACTGTGTAGTTACTGTGTAGTTACTGTGTAGTTAGGTGTATTTACTGTGTATTTACTGTGTGGTTACGTGTATTTACTGTGTAGTTACTGTGTAGTTAGGTGTCTTTACTGTGTAGTTACTGTGTAGTTACTGTGTAGGTAGGTGTAGTTACTGTGTAGTTACTGTGTATTTACTGTGTAGTTAGGTGTATTTACTGTGTGGTTACTGTGTAGTTAGGTGTATTTACTGGTTGGTTACTGTGTAGTTACTGTGTAGTTAGGTATATTTACTGTGTGGTTACTGTGTAGTTAGGTGTATTTACTGTGTAGTTACTGTGTAATTACTGTGTAGTTAGGTGTATTTACTGTGTGGTTACTGTGTAGTTAGGTGTATTTACTGTGTGGTTACTGTGTAGTTACTGTGTAGATAGATAACAGTGAAAATAAATAAATTCTCTGAAACAAACCATAAAACACTAAAACATGAAACAAATTGTTGTGGAGCAAGATTTGTTGCTCATGTTAAATTACACCAGTTTGATTTAAGACACTTGGATGAAAGGACTTTCATAAAATGTTGTGGCTGCCAGAAGCAGCCTGGAGGGCCACGTCTGGTCCTGACAGCCTGCAGGTCTCAGTCTGCAGAGGCCTGGACGACAGAGCACGTATGTAGTGTTATTACTGCTGCTAATGTACAACCAGTCCTCCCACTGCTCCTGACAGGACCACATCAGTCAGACCTGATTTACCTGTCATACAGGTGGGAGACAGATGATAATAAGACACAGTGAAACAGTAGCAAATAAGTAAATAAATAAGTGAAGTAGAATAAAATGAGATAAAACAGATAAAAGAGAAAGACAAATAAAATCTATGAGAGAGAATACAACGAGTTAAAACACGAATAAATGATTCTATAAGATAAATATAAGTCAGGAGATCCTCTTTACTGTTTGTGCAGCTTTTATAATGTTTGTATTTGTGATATAATGTGAGGGGTTGAAGTGAAAACTGCAGCAGCTTGTTGTTACTGTGACACACACACACACACACACACACACACACACACACGTGTCCCGATAGCATCCATCCATCTGATGTTGTGAAGTTGTCATATTCAGATTTTTGACTGAAGGAATATTACACAACTTACAGGAACTTGTGTTTCCTGTTAGTGTGTTACCACACCACTGACTCCACCTGCCTCCATCTCCTCCATCACCAGGTAAAACAGTAGAAGCAGTAGAATCCCTCCACCTGCAGCAGCGACGTGTTTAAACCTATGGGACTGAACAACTCAGCGCCTCACAAGACGAGGTTGTGTTGCTCTGAAAGTTGAGCTGGGGTCAACTTTCTTCAGGGCATTTTTTTCTGCCTTTTGTTGCTGCAGCGTCTTTGTTGGTCCTCCCACTGAGTCAGTGCAGTGGTCTTATTCACAGGACTGTGAGGGCTGTGTTTCTGCACACAGACTAAAGTCTGAATAGAGACACAGTCGAGCTTTGAGCTAATGCTGCGGCCACATTTTCTAAAGGTCCCGTTTTTTCATTACTCCTCTCTCAGGCTTCTCTCTGGAGCTCGAGCAACATGACCTAAAAAATACAGCAGAGTTCAGGTAAATACCAAATCCTGCCAGGTTGGATGGGCGGGGCTTGGGGCGTGGCTGAGGGTGGTGTGTTGTTGTGACATCACAAAGTTCCAGAAGTCCTGACGGCTGGTTTTAAGGCTCAGTTTCTGAATACAGGCTGTGTGCATTTCTCTGTGGACTGAGGCTTTGATACTTTCACAGTATTAATATAGAACCTAGACCTGCTTTATAATCACAAACACATGGACATCTGCCTTTAGACTGGATGGAGCTTTAAAAATCTTTAGACTGTGTGGAGATATAAAACGTGATTACAAACATCTCAGTGGGACAAACTGTTCATGTCAGCCCCCGACTTGTAATTCTGAGTTAGAGAAATAATTTCTGATGGTGACAGTGTCTCACTTGACGAGAAGACGGGTCGACAGACTTTCGGCAGAACAGCTACAGACACGCCATCAAAAAAAAGTAACACTGATCCATCCAGCTCACTGTGAGCTTCACCCTGTGTTTTTGTTAATAAACCTACAGGCTGAAGCTGATTAACTGTTTCATCGCCCCGGTCAGACTGAGGGAGGCTCCTCTGATCCAGCATCATCTCACGGAGCCGAGGTTCAGTCTGTGTGAGGAGACGTCTTTCACTCCGAGCTTATTTTTGTTCGTGTGTCTGTGATCAGAGCAGATTTTTTTCTGTCTTTCTAAAGCTGTTGTTCAGTCGGTGGTGTTTTCCCTGCTGCCTGCCTCCGCACAGGAAGTGACGTCACTTGATGTGGGCAGGCGGGTAACCATGACAACGGCCCTGCTGATGATGACATGTTTGCACTCCTCTCTGAGCGTATAAATCTCTGCTGTCTGTATCTGTCACCGTCACCACGGCAATCAGACACACATACACCGACACCGACACACACACGCACACACAAGTCACCCAGTAGCATCCATTGTGTTTTTCTGGATGTAACCATGGGAGCACCTGGATGTACTCTGTGTGTGTATGTGTGTATGTGTCTGTGTGTGTGTGTGTGTGTGTGTGTGTGTGTGTGTGTGAGTGTTTGTGAGTGTTTGTGTTCCTGTTTGTACAGATTGATTAACGAGCTGCTGATTAGTCACTGGTCTAAATTTGTGGTTGTGATAAGGAGCAGTGACGTCGGTCAGGAGAAGCTGCTCTGACAGAGACGTTCAGCTCCAGCAGCTGATCTGAGCTCAGACCTGAGAGACTCTGTTTCTCCTGTAGTTTAACTCTTAATTTTCAGCCTGGTGTATTGTGGCTGTTCTGTGGGTTGTGCTGACTCTGCATTCACCACCTCCAATGTAGAGATTTGGGGAAATGAAGACTCACAAGCCTCCTACAACTTTCCAAATAAATCAGATTTTTACATGAAGCATTTCAAACACTGAGTCTGACTGAAAGTAAACACAGAATGAAGCTGCCTGATGATACTTGATGACTACAATCTGTGCATTTTCACATCATTTTGGACCATTATCATCTCAATATTTATTATAAAAATATGAAAAAACAACACAGATTATTGTTTTTCACAGTAATTCAAACATTAGCAAGAAGAATTTAACAATGTCACTGCATTTTCCTGCTCACCAAAATGTCACCTCTACATCAGCAACATGGAGCATGGGTATGGACATGAACATGCCTGATTTTTTATATTAGGAAAATATTTAATTGTACTAAATATTTTTACAAACAGTTTTATTAGGACAGAACCAGGTTCAAACAGGTTCTGATCCGATCTTTAGTTTTCTCTAGTTTATATTTTTATTGTCCCTGTTTTGCTTTGTTCAACCATTTTAAATCAGAAGCAGAGTCTTGATAAATTCATCACAAAGATGAGTGATGCTTTTAAGGTGTCTCCAGTATTTTAGACTAAAAGCTTGTTGAACAGTAAATGATGAGAAATCTTTTATATTTGAGAAGTTTGGTAAATTATTGTAAATCAGAGTGTGTGTGTATAAATGTCACTGTCAGGGCAGATAAACAGTTTTTCTTCTCTGAAACTCCTCAGCAGTGTTTCCTCTTCTCTGGTTTTCATCGGCTCTCCTCTTTAATGAGATGCAGAGCTCTAATCGATGGGGAATACAGCTCTGCATGCTGGGAAACTCCCCGAGGCATCGCTCCATGGTTTTAATTCATTCCCACTCGTCACATTATCTGTGAATACACTCAGAGAGTTGAGAGAGGACGAGGCTCTCATCAGATGCAGCGTCCACGTGTTTCAGTCAGTGAAGATTTAAATGTCACAGAGCTGCAACACAAACACAAACTGCTGAATTTATTCATCACAAAGTGTAAAGAAAACATCTGATTTCAGACACAACACAGGATCAAATATTGCATCATTAAAGCAGGTAAATATGTTTCAGTCCAGTTTCAATTCTCCAATCATGACAATAGACAAATGGGAAGGTTTCATTGATTGTTACACAATTTTCCAATACCTCAAATTAATTATTGTAATGAACATTAGACTCAGATTATTAGTTTTCCCTGCTCAGATGCTTGAAATCACAGTTTGAACAATGTGACATGAATGTTACTGCTAAACTGAACCGTTAGCTTCCCTCAGCCAAGCAGCTGAAATGAACCTTAACCAAACGGTTTCAGCTGTTAACCATGAACTGTTAGCTAACCACTAACTTGAACTCAAAAGTCAGTCACATAAGTTAGCTATCCTTAACCAGATTGTTGTGGTTGCTAAACAAAAGAAGATTGTTTTATCTGCTTTATTCTTAAGTACAAAAATGTTAGCTAACCTATAAAAATGTGTCCTAGCAGCTAAACTTATCATCTATCTTGAATCAAACTACTCAACATGTTAACTAAGATCAACCAGACTGTTTTAGATGTTATAAACCCTTGGCTGACTTAACAAAAAAGTTACTAAAATGAACTCATAACCATATTAGTTTGGCTGTTATTTGAACCTAATTAATGTTTCAGTTGTAGCCAACTGTTTGCTAACATAAACCAAAAAGTAGCAAAAATGAACGGTTTGAAGTTAAAGTTAGTTTGAAGTGTTTTAGTTAAATGAACCTGCTAATGAACGAGCTAATCATAACAAAGTGTTTTCACTGCTAAACTGTAGCACCTGTTTTCAACGTAATGATTCCTACTTTGAACTGTTAGCTAACATAAAGTTACTGAACCTCAACCAGACTGTTTTAACTGTTACCCTGAACCACTCGCTAATCTGAACCAAAACGTTACCAAAATGAACAGTTAAATCAATCAGATTTTTGTGGCTGCAAACTGGATCAAACTGTCTTATTTGTAAAATTGCACTGTTTGCCAATGAAAACCAAGAAGTAGCAAATGTTAAAGCTGCTAAACTGGACCATCTAACTGGGACCAATGACCTGTTATCTAACCAGAACCTGTTTCAGCTGCTATTAGTTAACTTGACCTAAACTGTTTTAGCTGCCACTGAACCACTAACTATAAAATGTCACTAACCTGCTCTGTTAGCCAACCTCAACAGAACTGGCTGCTGCACTGAACCGCTGCTAATCTGAACCCGTCAACAGCTCTGTTTGGTTGCTAAACTGATGAAGTAGCTAAACTGAACCATGCAGTAAACTTTTAGTCAACATAACCAGATATTGCTGCTAAACTTAACTGTCACGTCCTAACCAAGCTGTCCCTTAAATAAACTGTTAACTAGTCTAAACAAACTATTTTATCTTAATATTTTAATAGATTAATATTTTAGCCTAAATCTAACCTGAACCTTAAGACCAAGTCTTAACTCAAACCAGCCAGAATGTAGTCACTCCATAAGCTCTATAACTCAAAGTGATCCTCACAAAAACAGAGGTGTACACACACACACACACACACAGTAATTCATGCTCATTGTGATGAAGATAATCTGCACTTGAAGCTGCTCGTCCAGCTGAAGGACTCTCCCATTACAGCTAATGGCTCTCAGACTCATTACATTCACGTCGTTTGTCTGTCGCTGCCCTCCAGCTTTCATGTTTCATGTGACTGCTGTCTAAGGTCATGTTTGTTTGTTTCTAGTTTTTTCAGTTATTTCCTGTTTGGATTTTTAAAGGACTTCCTGTCTCATGTCAGGAAACCTTGTGTTTCCTACCTGTGTGTCTGCCCCCACACCTGCCCCACCTGTCCAGCTGTCTCTCCCTCCTCTCAGCACCTTGTGTCCAGCATTATCCTTCTGTATTCTTTGTGTTACGACCTGAATTTCAGAGAGTTTGACTTTACATTCATTGATTTCTGTTTCATTTCTCCCAAAACTCAGCTCCTTCCTCTTCTTGTCTCTTCCTCAGCACACAGGTGATTTATCCACATTAACAGGTGGACTTCAACTCCCAGAATGCCTGAGCAAAGTAACGACTACCGGGTGGTGGTGTTTGGAGCCGGTGGGGTGGGGAAGAGCTCGCTGGTCCTTCGATTTGTTAAAGGCACCTTTAGAGACACCTACATCCCCACTGTAGAGGACACATACAGACAGGTGGGACATGGACTTTTATTAAACTAGTTTTATTATAACACTCACTGATCTGAAAGTTTGAATTCACAGGATTTTAATGACACATCACAGTTGAAGCTGTGTCACTGAACTCCCACCTTGTTGATTATTGATCAGTGCCTGTTCTCCCTGTAGGTGATCAGCTGTGATAAGAGCGTCTGCACACTGCAGATTACAGACACAACAGGAAGTCACCAGTTTCCCGCCATGCAGCGCCTGTCCATCTCCAAAGGCCACGCCTTCATCCTGGTCTATTCCATCACCAGCCGCCAATCACTGGAGGAGCTGAAACCCATCTACCAACAGGTGAGTGTCGTCAGTTTAGGATATGAGCGGAGGATCACAGTCTAACAGATGCACTGCAGCACCATGGCTCTGGTTTCTTCTTCAGGTGTTAGTGGGGGCGGGGCTTTCTCCAGGTGAAGGAAACCTTCACATCTACAGTGTGTCAGACTGTTGCAAATGTTACTGAGTAAAAATTTAAGGTGAAATCCAAATCAGAGATCAAGAATAAATGTCATTGTGTCAGTACATGTTGTACAAGAAACCTCAATGAAAGTGACACTGAAAGAGAGAAACAGGTGAGATGCAGAGGAGAGTTTCTCTGTGCAGCACCTCAAAGTGATTTACATCAGTTTCTCTTAGTCTTCTGCTGACATTGCATCATGCTGATTACACACGGACAAGCTTCTCTCAGTCACAAGACATTTTACAGGCGTATTAACGTGGATGTTAACATTTAATCCATAACTGTGTTGTTTGTGATCTTTAACGTCAGAGACTGAAGCTGTGACTGTTTTTGATCTTGTTTACCTGAAGAAGAAATGTGGTTCAGTGCAGCTCCTCAGTGCTGAGTGTTGTCTCCACAATGAGACAGTGAGACATTTTGTTGTTTCTCATAGTCTGAGTGGCAGTTGGCAGCTGTTGAACTGAAGAAGGATCTCCAGTGTTTTACTGAGGAGTAACAACCTGGAGATAAAACCTACACTCAGTCCTGACTGACTTGATCCCGTCTCTCTCCAGGTTCTGGCCATCAAGGGCAGTGTGGAGTCCATTCCCATCATGCTTGTGGGCAACAAGAGCGACGAGACGGCCCAACGCGAGGTGGAGACGAAGGAGGGCGAGGGTCAGGCCGCTGCCTGGAAGTGTGCCTTCATGGAGACATCGGCCAAGATGAACTCCAACGTGAAGGAACTGTTCCAGGAGCTGCTGGCCCTGGAGAAGAAGAGGGACATGAGCCTGAGCATCGACGGCAAACGGTCGGGGAAACAGAAGCGAGCCGACAAGCTGAAGGGGAAGTGCAGCATCATGTAGAGCGAACGGCGGCGGCGGCAGAGGACTCGCTGTAGAGATGTGGAAACCACAGAGGAGGAGGCAGGAGGAGGGAGGGGGACTCTGCTGATGACCCCCATGGAGACTCCCCCTCCCATCTCACCCCGACTCCCTCTCAGCAGGGATGGGTCTTCTTCTTCTCTGGCTCTGCTCCTCTGTCTGTCTGAACACTGAAGCCCAGAGGAACAAAGGAGATCTGACTGATAAAGGAAATATCTATACCAGGGCCCCGAGGTCCCTGTGGCCCTGAACTGGGTTGTGTTTGTGGCCCCAAAATAGTCTTTTACATGTTGCTACTGCCGCTGTTAACAATCATTCCAACTGTAATAAAGGACTCCACTGATTTTATTGTGAATGTTGGAATAATCCTGAATGTAACCTCTGTTTAAACGAGTCAAACGTGTGTTCACCAGGAAAAAACATTTTTCTACCAAAACCCGAGGCCCTCAGCTGCAGCTCGGACTGGACCCATAACACTGAGCATCAACCTGAAACTGAACCTTCGCTTCGTTTCATCATTTACAGCCTGACAGACGGGTCTCTCTCTCTCTCTCTCTCTCTCTCTCTCTCTCTCTCTCTCTCTCTCTCTCTCTCTCTCAACAACTGCAACAGCCATCTCTGAGCAGGCCTCTCTCTGCAGGAGCCTGATGGGTGGGGTTCGGTTGTCATGGAGATGCAGCTCACCTGGTCCGCCACCTGCTCAGCCAGTCTCTCTCTCCTGTGGCTTCCACCCTGTGTGGTTTTGTTGTATTTTGTTTGCCGTCAGTTTCAACTGACCTGATACTGAAAAGACAATTTGATGCTTTTTTGGGTTTGAGTCTGGAGATGCAACCCTGCACCCCCCCACCCCTGACTGTCACAGCTGAAAGTTAAACATCCTCACGTCAGTCTGAGCTACAAGCTGTTGTCTGTTTGATGGGACGAGCACCTTATTGTTTGATCCTGACCAACCAGAGGCAGGTGATCTGACCCGGCGCCATCAGGTGACAGTGAAATGGTGGCAGTTAACGTCAGTCACGTGTCAGCGCCATTTACTGTCAAGTGGACTTAACACAGGCTGAACATCTCTCCCACACACGCCAACTGTCTGTGGTCAGTTCTCATGAAGGTGCCGGCTTCACCTGTTTGAGTCTGTAGGGTCTGGAACGCTCGCAGGCTGAGCTCAGCTCCGTCACGTCAGGCATGAGCAGCTGATTGGTCGCTGCTCCCTGGTGGCAGATAGAGCACTGCTTTCATTCGTGGATATCAGGGACCACATCCTGTGGTGGTCCTGATGACTCTTCACCACTTATTGATCAGAAATGCAGCCATTAAGAAGATAAATAGATAAGTGAAGTATTCCTTTATCTAATAAGACTGATAATGTTTCCATTATGAGGAATCTTGGTGGTTGAAAGACGTGAGTCGGCTCCGCTTCCTGCTGTCATTAGACTGACGCCTCCTCACCCTCCTCAAACACACACAGCCGAGTGTTTCAGCAGCAGGGGGTCTGATGAGCTGACCGGCTGCAGTGCAAACAGATGTTCTCATGGTGGCACATCTGGAAACTTTAAAAGGCTTTAATGATTTCCACAAGATCGCTCAGTCTGTTTTCATCCGTCAGACTCACTGGACCAACATCTGTCAGGACCAACATCTGTCAGGACCAACATCTGTCAGGACCAACGTAAAAAAAAACATGACTCAGAAAATATGAATGACTTTCATGTCTTTGGTACACAACACATGAATAAAACACATGCATACATGCATCTACAGGGCGTCACACAATGTTACTGATGAAACAACAACACGACTTGTGTCGTAATCAGACAGAACAGATGTGATGGAGCAGAAAGAACAGCTGACTGTAAATCCTCTGAATAAAACCTGAAGACTTTGTGAAACAGAGAAACACAAAGTGTTTTTTCCTTCACTGTGTGTTACAGTCTGGACACCTCTTACAGTCCCATCATCTGACGGATCAATAGAGTGATTCAGATGGAGGAGGTGAATCCTCACTCTGATCTCCCCTCTCCTTGTCTCCTCCGTCCTCGATGCAGGTGGAGGAGGGTGGAGGAAGCATCAGTGAGCAGAGTGGTCCCCAGTGCAGTTTCCTCTTTTCCATGTAAACCAGTGATGGAGCTGTTGGAAGGTTCTTTATTCTCTTCTGATGGATCTAGGCTGGTTCAGGGTTCAGTGAGGGGAGGAGGTGCAGCTGCTGAAGACTAAACCCTGATGTAGCTCCCTCTGCAGCCAGTCAGTCAGTCAGTCAGTCAGTCAGTCAGTCAGCCAGCTGAGCCTGAAGAACAGAGGTGGAGAGACCAGGACCTGCACTGATCCACCTCAAACATCTGACTGTGGCTGTGAAGGCACTTCACTAAATGTTGGACTCTTCCTGTAACTAACACGACACATTAATGTGCATCAGTCTGTGTATATTTGAAATGCTTCTCTACCACTTGACAGTTTTTGTACAGTATCTGAACATAAGTGATCTTAAAACTGAAGCACAAACAAACTGAAGGCAGGTCGACGGCACGTTGATCCTGACCTGCTCTTACTGTCCATGCTCATCACATCTAATGCACTTTTTTAATCCTCCTGGTGGTAAAAAGCTTTTCAACATGTTTTGTGTCTGACCACACCTCCTCATGACATCACTCCGGCTGAGGAGAGAGGAGACAGACACACAAAACGTCCACGCACATCAGTGTCAGTTTCTTTTAACCTTAATAACCAACTGTTTAACAGGTCAATCAGGTCCACAACTCCATCAGGTCCACAACTCCATCAGGACATGTTAACTTGGCAACTGCAGAACTTAACTTCTAGGATCACATAGTTCACAGAGAGATGAGCTGAGCTGAGCTGAGCTGAGCTGAGCTGAGCACTAACAGACAAGAGTCACCACCACACACCCCTGACAATCAGGCAGAGGAGTGACTGGGCTGGTTTACATCCTCTGTGGTTTAACAAGGAAGTGAGGGACAGGTGTGTGTTGATGAGGTAATGAGGGACAGGTGTGCACAGAGAAGCAGGATCAGGTGACTGAGAAACTTTCTGGGAAATTCCTTATTTTAAACTCATTGAACTGCTCAGTTGTATTTGTGTAAATCTCTTCTCCCTTCATTAAAGTGTAAAGATTGTTTTAAAGCCTCCTGATGTCAAATGGAGAGAATTAAATCATTCGTATTAAACCTGTTTATTTCATTTCTGCAGGTTTTTTCATCAAATCAAATTTTAGGATTAGTCTAAAGATATCAGAATCTGAAACCCAGCATGTGTACTATGTGTGTGATCAGAGGATCATTTGAATCAAGGTTTTTGAAAACGGCTGAAGGTTGTTTTATGGTGTTTCCTGCTGTTAATTTGGTCGAACTGTGCCAAGAGTCTGGTTGAGTCGGTTCAGTTCCACTGATGCTCTGTGACTTCACATCTGTTCTGTAAATGGAAACTTTTCTCATCAAGAACCTGAATAAAAACAGCTGTTGTACAGGAAACACTTCCTCTGCTCTTTTAATACACAGAAATCAACTAACCAACATTATCATTGTCACACAAAGAGACGAACACATCAACAACAACTGTGTCACAGTGAGTCCTGGTTAAAAGACTGAAACAAGTCTGAGATGTTGTGATGCCAGAATTAAACTTCCTTGACTTCATGTTTTATCGAACACATTTTCACATAAAAACTGGTCTGAAGCTCATCTACTCTGACTTCCTGGTTGAGACACCTGGATCAGGCCTTGGCCCCACCCACCACCTGCTGGCTCCAGGTGTCCAGGTGAAAGAGCGGAGAGGATGAAGATGTTAGAGGAGGAAACATCAGAGAGACTCAGCCTCATGTTGGAGCCTCAGTCAGACCCAGACTCAGATGAGGAGTCTGTTGAGACCAGAATCAGAGACTAGCAGACGGATCAGAACCATTAGCATTGTTAGCATCTTTTATTTGTTTATGTTGTTTGTTAGCTTGTAACTGGCAGTGGCTGACACAGTTTAAGTAACTGTCTGCTAACAGCTGAAGGTTATAGCTAATGTTACTGTCTGCAGCAGGCATGAAAAATGATTAAAATAAAATATTTGAGACCTTTGTCAATGAAATATCAGACTTTATTAAAAGGTCTGGAAATGAATTCAAAGTTTTTTAAGATGATCTTTTTTTTTTCAAGTTTTTTTTAAAGTTTTTTTTTAAGACCTGCAGAAATCCTGTATCAAAACCCACAGGGAATCTCATTCCTCGTTCATATGTAGTGAGTGTGGCAGCTCACAGCAGACAAAATATTAATGACTCATGACATAAAACTTGAACAAAATATTAACACGTGTTCCAAGTGGACATCATGAAGCTCAGGAGCCCAACTAGTTTAAAAAGGAACATGCAGATACACTTCATCAAATAAATGTCAGAACATAACTCTTACGCCAAACACATTTTAGAGTTTTACTTTAAAAATCAGGTGAAGAATACGACTCATATGTTAGAAAATAAATAAAATATCATGAGTCATGTCTACATGTATGTTCTACAGGGTCCAGAATGATCTGAGCATCTTTATCCAGTTTTTAACTTATCAAAACATCAATCTTAAAACTGAAGTCTGGTTTAATGGTTCTCCTACTGGAGTCAAACCAGTGATGTAAACACATTAATCCTGATCAGTGACACAGTTACGTCACCTGGAGATAAACTCTGAGGAAACTGTTCTGCTGCCACCTGGTGGCTGATGTGTGGGATCACTGCTCACTGTGTCACGTCACTGTGGGATGTGAAGGAAACCGTGATGAAACAATAACTGTGTTCCTGCACCACAACATAAAACACAGTATAACAACCCATACAAAACTAATGAACTGTATTTTTCTACTGACGAAGAAAGTGTCATGAGTCTGGTGCTGTAATAATACAGAGCTCTGCTGCCCCCCTGTGGTCAGACCCACTGTGATCCTGGCCCTGCTGTCTGGACTGGGAAGTCCGGTTGTGGGTCACAAGGTAAACGAGGGGTTTTGATGAAGTGACTGATTGATTAACATGACATCTGTGGTTTGTTTGTCTTCTACTGATGAAGGCAGTGAGGGGCATCTGAAAGGTCCAGCACTTGACTGAATCTTTTTTATTTTGAAAAGTTACAGCTTCTGAGGACGTGGTGAGGATGATGAAGATAGATGATGGTGATAGTGATGAAGATGATGATAGTCTTCTCTACAGGAAGCTGGGGGCATGTTTACTCAGAGCACTGGACACACAGTACAGGACGTGTGTGTTTGTGTGTATAACTTGGCACTTGTGTGTGTACTGAGCTGTTATTTACAGTAAGTGAGAGTGCTGCTGTGTGTGTGTGTGTGTGAGACACCTTGTATCGGTTTCAGTATTAAACATTTAAAGACTTGTGCATTGTGGGAAACTCCTAGGAAATCCAAAAATGAGCAAAGAGGTGGGGTTAAACTCACTACATCGACCTGTCACTCAAAGAGGCCACACCCTCTATCCTCCATCACTTTAGTCCTTAATAAGATGTAAACAGGTGAGTTGTATAAATTCAGCCGCACAGTCGTCATGAAGGAGGAAATGATCTCTAGAGAGCAGAGCAGTTTCTGTACCAGGCTGTAAACATGTTTCTTTCTGCTGTAAAGACATTTGAACATGGGAGTCTGTGGGGACTGACTCACTGCTGGAGCCAGACTCTAGAGGTCGTTAGATTCATCTAATCTTAGTGTTAAAAACACACAAAGCGATGTTCTAATGCTTTGTGAGGACTCTCCTCATGTTGGGGCCCTGCTAACTTGGTTCCACTACCCCCCCCCGTGGAAACACTGACACTGAACTTCAATGGCTTCTGCTCCACACACTGAGAACCTGAAGCTCTGTAAAATAATTGGCTGTTACTTTTTATTTTAGAAACACTCACAAACCAAAACTGGGGAAAGTCCAAAAATTCGAAGCAGCTCTTGGCTTTTATGGGCGTTTCCATGGTAACGGTGACAATATTTCCAGAGGTAAAAAGTGTCGCTGGTGAAAGATGAGTCAGTCTGGGACCTGTAAACTCCAACCTGCTGAGAGGCTGGTCAACTCTGCTGTGTGTGTGTGTGTGTGTCTGCTCCTCATTAGTGTGTCTCTCAGCAGCAGTTTCCAGATGAGCTGCTCTAATGAGAGTGGAGACGTGTGTGTTGTTGTGTTCCTCATGTAAATCTGTTCACTTAGTCACTGAGTCACATGACAGAGGTGTCATCGCCTCCATCATGTGACTCATCACATTTCAGGTGAAGACTTTCAGGTTTAGATGAAGGTCAGTTTAGATTAGTTAGGTTTTATTTTGTCAGCAGGATGAAATAACTGTTTGCGTGAGAAAAGCAGTAGTTGTAGTTGTGAACTGAGCGTTTTGGTCTCTTTTAACTGCTGGTTTTGGGTCAGTGTTAGTGTTTCCTGCAGCTCTTAAACGCCTCTGATTTTAATGTTAACATATAACACTCAGAAATGAAGGTCGCCAAGTTCTCCTGCCTCCTCAGCTCCTGACAGGAAGTCTCTTCACCCAAATTAGGATCTTCTGGCTCCGGTGGCTGATGATTGTCGATCGGTAAAAACTCCAGAGCTGAGAAACTCTGTACAGAGCAGGTGACACATCAGTGTTTTCATACAGCTGCACAATCTGTCAGCAAACTGAGGCTGACTGCATTTGTTTGAGTTCAGTGTGTGTGTGTGTGTGTGTGTGTGTGTGTGTGTGTGTGTGTGTGTGTGTGTGTGTGTGTGTGTGTGTATTATGGGACAGATCGATGCAGGTGTATCTGTGTTTATGTGATGATAAGAGTTGTGTTTGATCTGGTGTCCTGACTGATGAGCACAGTCACTGAGCCCACACTGAACACACACACACACACACACACACACACACTCTGTCCTCTTCTCTGACACTGATGACAGGAACTATCTCTCTGTCTTTCCCATCTCGTCTCTTCCCTGCGTTTCATTGGTTGACACAATTGCTCTCTGGCTGACTCTGCAGCAGCCAATCAGCTCGCTCCAGGTTGGTGGTGCGCTTCATCTCGTGAGGGGTCTGACTGCCGGGAAGAGCCGGGAGGAGACGAGCATCACCTCCTCCTCACCCCCCCACCCCTCGCTGTTTCCGGGAAGTGTGTGTGTGTGTGTGTGTGTGTGTGTGTGTTTTCCTGCAGGATCATGACTCAGCTTTTGTGTCTTAACCTTCAGGTGCTGAGTCGTTCTCTCGTATTCTCTCTGCAGAACGTTGTTTCCAGTGAATCCAGTTTGTTCACGATGTTTTTAAAGCAGCTTTAATGTGAACCTTCAGAGTCCATGTTAGGATCCAGGGCTCAGGTCTCATCACGGACCAGGAAGCAGGTCCCTGAATGTTTGATATATGACAAGAGGGAGAGGAGTGAGCAGATGTCTACTGAAATATCAACCACGGCCTGTGATTCATATAAATATGTATATATGTAAATACAGTGAATCTACAGAGAAATCATTCACATTTCATTTTTATGTTTGAACATTTTGTGCAGTTTTTTTTCCAACGTGCATCTGGTTTTTATCAAATTAACTAGAGCAGGAGGAGCTGAAGAGAGACGGCAGCACCACACAGGTCAGATTCCCTCCTCTGCTGCTGTGTGGATATGAGTTGACTGGGTGATGGAGGTAAACAGCTGATCACAGAAAACCAGGTGGAAAACATGATGAAGTTAACACAGTTAAACTCTGTTATTTTCTCACTGCAACCACAGATGAAATTGTTGTTATTGTGTGTTTTCAAATCCAGTCTCACATTGTTGCAGGCTGTACAGTGTTTGTGTCTCCAAACAATCCAGTTTACTCCCCAGTTCCCCGGCCCAAGTCTGGCCCATATACTTCCACATCTGGGCAGGTTCCAGCTGTTATCCTCTGGTGGCTACAGTCGGGAGATTTCTGTGTGTGCACCAGAATTGGTCCAGATGTGGAAGAAACATCTGACAGTCAGGGTCAGAAGAAAAACCGGCATGTGGCCCAACTATGGGCCAACGTATCTGTCTGGGTCAGATCTGATTGTCTCACCTGTACCGGAAACACACACAGAGCTGAACATCACTGAAAACTCAGCAGCTTCAGCTTCGGGCTCCGCTTCACAATAATAACTCATATCAGTGATGAGTGGTTTTTGGTTTTGTGCTGCTTGGTTAACGGTTAACAGAGTTAAACAGTTAAACAGTTAAACAGGTGAGGTCAGATTTCCTCCTGAGTCTTTAGTTTCCTGTTCTCTTGTATTTTTGTCTTTACATTCAAATAGATGTTGCAGATGTTGAGCTGCAGCTGACCACCAGGGGGAGCTGTGACATCACAAAACAGCTGATCCATCAGCTGTGAAGAAAACCAGACATCAACATGAGTCACAGACAGAAACAGACAGAAACAGTCAGACAGACAGACAGACAGACAGTCCAGTCTCTCCTGACTCAGCCGTCTGCTTCACTGACCACCTCACTGTGTAAATCTCAGCCTCTGTCTCTTTTCCTCACGTTCAGTCAGACTATGTGCTGACTTCACTTTCTCTTCTCACAGCTCAGCATGAAACATCACTTCTCCCATAATTCCACTGAACAGCTGCTCTGCCTCGTTCCCGCCACAGCTTCACATGACTCACCACATTTTGACTTTTAGGCATTTTTCAGATTGAATGTGGAGTCAAATTAAAACATGTACCTGATGTTTTAAAGGGCTCCTGCAGAGTTTTACAAAGTTAATCTGTTATTCTGACTTAGAAAACACCCACAGACTGTGTGAGGTGAATATTAACTATTGTTGTTTTATGTTTTTTGTTCTTTATTTCTGACACTTTTGTCCCTGAAGATGAAGCATGAATATTAATATCTGATTTGTTTTCACTGTGAGCTTTAGTTTTGTTTTCTGTCACGTGACCTCACTGCAGTTTATCTGTGTGGCAGCAGGCCAGCAGTGTGTGTGTGTGTGTGTGTGTGTGTGTGTGTGCTGAGTCATGTTATTGACCTACTCTGCTCTGCTCTTACTGGAATCGTCTGTTATGATGAACTTTTATCTCATTTTTTTTCTTTCACACATTTGTTTCTTCATCTCAGCTTCTTCTTCTTCTTCTTCTTCTGCCGCTGCACATTTCTTCTGCACTTCGGTGGATCATTATTTTACCATCTGTGTTTTCTGTTGGCAGCAGTGAGCCGTGAAGTCAGTCTGATGTCTGCTCAGATTCATATGAAATTATGTCATTGTTCCCAGAGGATGACTCCTGATAATGCTGATCGTTTCTTTAGAGAAATTAACATTCAAACACAATCCAAACATCATGTGTTTTATTGTTGCACCAGCTCTGCTCCAGTTTCCCGTCAAAGCTCATTAGACCCTGATCTCAGATCAGATCAGAGTCCAGGTTTCACTCTGCAGAGTCACTGACAGCACAGAGGAAATCTCTTGTTGTGCATGTGCAATCATCATCATCATCATCATCATCATCAGGGGCAGCAGCAGTGGGGCTGTTTCCTGTTTCTGTGTTGTTGTTCTTGTTGAGACGAGGTGCAGCGTTGCCTCCCTCTACACATTCCTGGGGCGAGGGGGAGAAGGGGTGAGGCAGAAGGAGAAATGGAAAGTGAGTCTGAGAAGAGTCACATGAAGAAGACAGACTGTTTCCCTGCAGCAGCTTCTTCTTTTCCAGTGAAAGCTGAAGGAGCTCCACCCTGATCTGACCTGAGGTCAGTCTGTGAGAGACGCTGCAGCAGAGCACCAAGGTTTTCTCACAACCTTCAAACAGCAGCCAATGACTCTGTGGTGAGTCGTCACGTTCCATTATTGGACAGTTGAACAGTTTGGTCAAGAAAATGCTCTGATCTGTTTTCTTCAAATCATTTAAGATTTATTCATTATTTTTTCACTTGGAAACAAAAACTGATTATTTTCTTCTGCCAATTGTTGTTTTCGTGATGCATCGATTCATCATTTGGTCTATAAAACATCAGACAATAGAAAAATGTCTAAAGCCCCCTAAATATTCATGTTGTGATATAAAACAGAGAAAACACCAAAACAAATTATTAAAAAAATTAAAAATTTAAAAATTAAAGAAGCTGCAACCAACAAGTCACATCTTTAAAAAGTGTCTTTAAATCCACTGAGAAACCAGAGAAACAGAGGCTGCAGAACTTCATTCAGAATCCTCCTGTTTTTAAGTTTCCTTCAGCATCACAGTGAAACAGTCTGAACATGATGATTCACTGCAGACAGGAGCTGATCACAGCTGATCACAGCCAATCAAAGCCAATGGCAACCGATCAAAGCCGATCACAGCTGATCACAGCCGATCAAAGCCGATGGCAACTGTTCACAGCCGATCACAGCTGATCACAGCCAATCACAGCTGATGGCAACCAATCACAGCCAATCACAGCCGATCACAGCCAATCACAGCTGATGGCAACCAATCACAGCCAATCACAGCCGATCACAGTCGATCACAGTTGATCACAGCTGCTGGTGATGGGACAGCGGGGAAATATTCAGCTGATTTTATTTCTGGAGGATTTATTCCAGGTCTTTGGTTTTAATCTGTCTCTGCGAAGGTTCACCTGTCAGGTTCACCTGTCATACACAAAGTCAAACGTCACCTGAACAAGCTGCTGACTCTGCACTTTCCTAGCAGCAGAAATAACCAGCGTCATAAACAACCATGAAGGACCCTGGGAAAATATGATTTCTCATGATGACAGCAGAGTGGGACAGAGGATGATGACGGGCTGAGAGTTTCTGTGTGAGAAAACTACAGACCAGAAAACCAGAAAACCAGAGCGGCAGATCTCACACCGCCTTCGTCCTCACCGTCAACCAAGGAGAGAAACTTCAGAGGGGAAACCCCGCCCACCCGCCCTCTGAGGGAATAAAGGTCATGTGACTCGAGCAGAGAAACTTTCAGCTCCATCAGCTTGACTCCATGACGTCACCGTGGAGGTGGTGCAGCATCTGAAGGGTTAAACCAACAGCAGGTTTTCAAAGCCACAGCTGATCCTGAATCATGTGATCATATGATTCAGCATCAGATCCTTCAGTGGCTCAATGTTCACCTTCACCACCATGTGTTGGTTGTGCTCTCAGCAGATCTTCCTCCTCCTCCTCCTCCTCTCTGTTGTATTGATGTGACTCCCACAGACTCCTCCTCTCTGAGTGTGTAACTCAGCCTCAGTGTAACATCATACAGTATGAAACCAATACCACACACACACACACAGTATGACTGTGACCTTTGCAGAGTGACAGCAGACTGAGTCATCAGCATTAGGTAACAGAGCAGTGGGAGGGGGCGGGGGGAGGGCAGGGGGAGGGGGGGTCATGACCATGGTGATGACAATAATGATGATGATGATGGTGGTGGTGTTGCATGCTGGGAGAAAAACCTGACCCTCTTTACAATGTGGAGATAAAATGAACCTTTATTAGTTATAATTTGACTCCATCACTGTGGGAGTGGTGATGACAACAACAACAACAACAATGGCAACAGAACTGGATTTTCTAGACCACATATCCATGTATTTCTGGGACGTCGTCTGAATTACATTAATCAACATGTCTGTCAGTGTTGGATCATTATCAACTGCTCTCATTGGTCAAGATGATCTAAAGAGACAGATTCAGAAGGACGAGGCTGCAGCAGCACAATGACCACACCCACTGCTACATGCAGACTTTGGTGTATGTTGGTTTGTGTCAAACATACTCTCACCCACCTGTCACTCAAAGAGGCCACACCCTCCAATTCTCCATCACTTTAATCCTCAATAAAACGTAAACAGGTGAGTTGTATAAATTCAGCCATACAGTTGTCATGAAGGAGGAAATGATCTCTAGAGAGCAGAGCAGTTTCTGTACCAGGCTGTAAACATGTTTCTTTCTGCTGTAAAGACATTTGAACATGGGAGTCTGTGGGGACTGACTCACTGCTGGAGCCAGACTCTAGAGGTCATTAGAGGAACTGCAGCTCTCAGCTCTTGTAATCCAGAGAAACTTTAGCTTGAGGTTTGACTTTTTTTTTAAACCTGTCACCAACTCAGTGTGAATGAATTCATGAAACAGGTGAACAATGTTTATCAGGGGGAACTGAAGGAGGAGCGGTGATGGTTCTGATGGTTCTGATGGTTCTGATGGTTTTGATGGTCCTGATGGTGTTGATGGTGTTGATGGTGTTGATGGTGTTGATGGTCCTGATGGTGTTGATGGTTCTGATGGACTCTGCTGTTTGCCTTATTGAGAATCTGATTTGCAGCAGCACTTAACAGCTCAGATTACTGCAGAGGTTAGTCAGCACATGGGCTGAGCTCAGACAGTCACACACACACACACGCACACATTAACCCCCCCCCCACCACCACACACACACACACACACACAGCGGCCTCTGCAGGAAATACCAGTCATTTCTAACAGAGCAGCAGCTAAACATAGAGAGGACCTGCAGCCCACAGCTGCAGCCCTCTGCTCCAGGACCATCACAACCTCTGAAGACCTCTTTAGTTTGATCTCCAGTTAAACCTGATCCAGATGTGATTTTGTTGACAGATGTGGACCCTGCTGGACCTTCAGGACAGAGTGTCCTCAGTGTCTCCATGTAAGGACACAGAGCTGCTGCTCACATAACTGGAACTGTTGTGTCTCATTAGGGACGTGCTCCGCATTGTTTGAATTCTGTGGGAGAAGGAGAGGTCTGAGACATGCAGGGGGCGGAGCATGATGGGGATGGGGGAGTTAGTGGTGGTGGTGGTGGTGGTGTGGGGGGGGGGGGGGGTATCATTCCCAGGAAGCAGTGAATGTTGGGACCGCCGTCAGCTGACAGTTCAGCTCCATCTGAAACGATGACATGATGTCTGGACAGGCGACACACACACACACACACACACACACACACAGACACACACACACACACACACACACACACAGACACACAGACACACACAGACACACACACACAGACCACAGAAATACTGTTGTCTGATGTTGGCTGTTTTTATATTGTTGTGATACTTCAGTAAAGCAGCTGAAAACTGTGACAGTTTTACTTCTTTAATTAACACTGATTAATGTTTAACATCATTATCATCATCATCATCATCATGTTTGTTATAGTGTAATTTGAATTTAAACAACTTTGTGTTTATATACAACAAAAACTCAGAGTGGAGAAAAACATGTGAAGATGATGAAGCTGATGAAGCTGATGGAGATGATGAAGCTGATGAAGCTGATGAAGATGATGAAGATGATGAAGCTGTGCTTTAACCTGCTGTCTGACCAGCAGTTTCCTGTGATCAGCTGACCAGTCAGCTGACTGATGAGGTCAGGACAGAGAACCACAGGAACCAATCAGCAGACAGGGATGTGGTTCAACACCAGCACAGATAACTGGGAATAAGTGAAGGTTCCAGCTGACAGTGAACACATC